>NC_067233.1:13149334-13151834 GCF_019924925.1 Ctenopharyngodon idella | reverse complement strand
CTGTCTGTCTGTCTGTCTATCTATCTGTCATCTATCTATCTATCTGTCTGTCTGTCTGTCTATCTCTCTCTCTCTCTCTCTCTCTATATATATATATATATATATATATATCTGTCTGTCTATCTGTCTGTCTATCTATCTATCTATCTATCTAATGACATCATTTGTATCTTCAGATTGCTGATTGGAGCACCTCGTGCTAAAGCATTGCCCATCCAAAATGCCAATATATCTGGAGGTCTGTACAAATGCAAATTCACAACACAATCTGATGAATGTGAACGCATTCCTGTCGACATAGAAGGTTGGTTGTGGGTTACTTGATTTATGTTCTGTTACTTTAACACTTGTTTCTACATTTTTATGAGTCAGCTGCATCACTGAATATTGTAATAATCAAGTACTTTTTATTGTGTTTGTTATTTAATAATGCAAGCAGTTAAAGTAACCCAAAAAGCATTCTAAACTCTCTATTCTATACTGACAGCTCGTCCTAAGTATAGGGTAGGAGAAGACTACAGAGAAAACCAATGGCTTGGTGTTCGTGTCCGAAGTCAGGGACGAGGAGGCAAAGTAGTGGTAAAGATTTTGTACTGTTAATTTCAACTAATTCATTGTGAAAACAATTTATTTAAAGTTAACACCTCAAACTTAAACTATATTTGTGTACATATATAGATGCTAATGACTATGCTCTGTTTTATCTAGACTTGTGCCCACAGGTACCAGGATTGGAGTTTTACCAACCAGCGGTTATTGGGCAGATGTTTTGTCCTGGAACAGGACCTTAAATTGGTGACGGATGAAGTGAGCACAAGATCATTTTGTTGGAGTCGGGAAACAGATAAGCACAACTTTGGATACTGTCAACAGGGTCTCTCTGTAGCATTTTCCAAAGACAGCAAATATCTTGTTTATGGAGCTCCAGGAGCCTATGATTGGAAAGGTACTACAAAGCTTTATTTGAAAGTCTATAGTATTGAGTATCTTGCAACCTATAATTTATAATAACTTCTCATTTTCACACGTAAGGCACTGTGCACATGGAGCCTGTAGATGATTTCTCTCTGGAGACCTATGAAACAGGAGATGATAATCAGCTTCAACCTAAGCTTATTCCTGTGGACATCAGCAGCTTTTTAGGTGATCATGGTCAACCTACTACTGTGTACCAGAGGCCAACCTACAGTACAATTGTCTAGAATGCAGATCTGTTCAAAATAATATATTACTGTAAATCTTGATGCTTCCACTTATGTGATGCAGTAGTTTGCAACACATTAGAATACATCAGCAACTATAAAATAATGAGGAATAAATTTTCTTTGAAACATGCTGTAACTTTCTGAAGTTTAAAAGAGCATTTATTGTAACTAAGCCACCAACAAATGACTCATTCTGAACGTAAGTATTAGTGGACCTCAGGTGAAACATTTAATGATAAAATATGTATTATTTGACTCTTTTAAATCTGATATCATCTATTTATCAACAGTTTTCCTTCTGTTATTTCTCAGGCTTTGCTTTAGATACTGGGATGAACCTTATGAAGAAAGGAGAGCTGAATGTTGTGGCGGGAGCTCCGCGCTCATTCCACAGTGGGGAGGTTTTGTTGTTAAGACCAGAAGAAAAGGCAGGGTCAAGGAACTTGAAAGCTGAATACATTCTTCAAGGTCCAGGTTTGGCCTCCTCCTTTGGCTATGACCTTGCTGTTCTTGACTTAAATGCAGATGGGTGAGTTTACACTAGAAATAGACACAATTATGACTAAACAGGATGTGATTGTAAAATGTCTTATGTAATCACAGGGCATTATACATTTACAAGTTTATTATGTATTAGAGATGATGTCTTTATTGCCTTAGGTGGGATGACATTGTTGTGGGTGCACCTGAGTTCTGTGAGAAAAACATGGATGAAGATGTAGGAGGGGCTGTGTACGTTTACATCAACCAAGCTAAAGGACAACACTGGAACCAAATCAAACCAGTGTGTCTGTACGGGAAAAGGGACTCCATGTTTGGACTAGCAGTGGCGCACATTGGGGATATCAATCAAGATGGATACCAAGGTTGAATGAAAGGTTATATTTACTTAAAGGATTAGTTCACTTTCAAATGAAAATTAGCCCAAGCTTTACTCACCCTCAAGCCAACCTAGGTGTATATGACTTTCTTCTTTATGATGAACACAATCTGAGCAATATTAATAAATATCCTGACGCATCCGAGCTTTATAATGGCAGTGAACAGGGGTCAAGAGTATGAGCTGAAGAAAGTGTCTCCATCTACATCCATCCATCATAAACGTACTCCACACGGCTCCGGGAGGTTAATAAAGGCCTTCTGAAGCAAAGCGATGTGTTTGTGTAAAAAAAATATTCATATTTATGAGTTAACAAGTTATGAAGTAAAATATCTAGCTTCCACCAGACCGCCTTCCGTATTCAAGCTACAAAGAAAGTGTAAACTGGCGTCGCGTCAGTTACACTTTTTCCATA